>NC_072446.2:79417500-79424044 GCF_028878055.3 Symphalangus syndactylus
AGGGTTAGGGTTAGGGTTAGGGTTAGGGTTAGGGTTAGGGTTAGGGTTAGGGTTAGGGTTAGGGTTAGGGTTAGGGTTAGGGTTAGGGTTAGGGTTAGGGTTAGGGTTAGGGTTAGGGTTAGGGTTAGGGTTAGGGTTAGGGTTAGGGTTAGGGTTAGGGTTAGGGTTAGGGTTAGGGTTAGGGTTAGGGTTAGGGTTAGGGTTAGGGTTAGGGTTAGGGTTAGGGTTAGGGTTAGGGTTAGGGTTAGGGTTAGGGTTAGGGTTAGGGTTAGGGTTAGGGTTAGGGTTAGGGTTAGGGTTAGGGTTAGGGTTAGGGTTAGGGTTAGGGTTAGGGTTAGGGTTAGGGTTAGGGTTAGGGTTAGGGTTAGGGTTAGGGTTAGGGTTAGGGTTAGGGTTAGGGTTAGGGTTAGGGTTAGGGTTAGGGTTAGGGTTAGGGTTAGGGTTAGGGTTAGGGTTAGGGTTAGGGTTAGGGTTAGGGTTAGGGTTAGGGTTAGGGTTAGGGTTAGGGTTAGGGTTAGGGTTAGGGTTAGGGTTAGGGTTAGGGTTAGGGTTAGGGTTAGGGTTAGGGTTAGGGTTAGGGTTAGGGTTAGGGTTAGGGTTAGGGTTAGGGTTAGGGTTAGGGTTAGGGTTAGGGTTAGGGTTAGGGTTAGGGTTAGGGTTAGGGTTAGGGTTAGGGTTAGGGTTAGGGTTAGGGTTAGGGTTAGGGTTAGGGTTAGGGTTAGGGTTAGGGTTAGGGTTAGGGTTAGGGTTAGGGTTAGGGTTAGGGTTAGGGTTAGGGTTAGGGTTAGGGTTAGGGTTAGGGTTAGGGTTAGGGTTAGGGTTAGGGTTAGGGTTAGGGTTAGGGTTAGGGTTAGGGTTAGGGTTAGGGTTAGGGTTAGGGTTAGGGTTAGGGTTAGGGTTAGGGTTAGGGTTAGGGTTAGGGTTAGGGTTAGGGTTAGGGTTAGGGTTAGGGTTAGGGTTAGGGTTAGGGTTAGGGTTAGGGTTAGGGTTAGGGTTAGGGTTAGGGTTAGGGTTAGGGTTAGGGTTAGGGTTAGGGTTAGGGTTAGGGTTAGGGTTAGGGTTAGGGTTAGGGTTAGGGTTAGGGTTAGGGTTAGGGTTAGGGTTAGGGTTAGGGTTAGGGTTAGGGTTAGGGTTAGGGTTAGGGTTAGGGTTAGGGTTAGGGTTAGGGTTAGGGTTAGGGTTAGGGTTAGGGTTAGGGTTAGGGTTAGGGTTAGGGTTAGGGTTAGGGTTAGGGTTAGGGTTAGGGTTAGGGTTAGGGTTAGGGTTAGGGTTAGGGTTAGGGTTAGGGTTAGGGTTAGGGTTAGGGTTAGGGTTAGGGTTAGGGTTAGGGTTAGGGTTAGGGTTAGGGTTAGGGTTAGGGTTAGGGTTAGGGTTAGGGTTAGGGTTAGGGTTAGGGTTAGGGTTAGGGTTAGGGTTAGGGTTAGGGTTAGGGTTAGGGTTAGGGTTAGGGTTAGGGTTAGGGTTAGGGTTAGGGTTAGGGTTAGGGTTAGGGTTAGGGTTAGGGTTAGGGTTAGGGTTAGGGTTAGGGTTAGGGTTAGGGTTAGGGTTAGGGTTAGGGTTAGGGTTAGGGTTAGGGTTAGGGTTAGGGTTAGGGTTAGGGTTAGGGTTAGGGTTAGGGTTAGGGTTAGGGTTAGGGTTAGGGTTAGGGTTAGGGTTAGGGTTAGGGTTAGGGTTAGGGTTAGGGTTAGGGTTAGGGTTAGGGTTAGGGTTAGGGTTAGGGTTAGGGTTAGGGTTAGGGTTAGGGTTAGGGTTAGGGTTAGGGTTAGGGTTAGGGTTAGGGTTAGGGTTAGGGTTAGGGTTAGGGTTAGGGTTAGGGTTAGGGTTAGGGTTAGGGTTAGGGTTAGGGTTAGGGTTAGGGTTAGGGTTAGGGTTAGGGTTAGGGTTAGGGTTAGGGTTAGGGTTAGGGTTAGGGTTAGGGTTAGGGTTAGGGTTAGGGTTAGGGTTAGGGTTAGGGTTAGGGTTAGGGTTAGGGTTAGGGTTAGGGTTAGGGTTAGGGTTAGGGTTAGGGTTAGGGTTAGGGTTAGGGTTAGGGTTAGGGTTAGGGTTAGGGTTAGGGTTAGGGTTAGGGTTAGGGTTAGGGTTAGGGTTAGGGTTAGGGTTAGGGTTAGGGTTAGGGTTAGGGTTAGGGTTAGGGTTAGGGTTAGGGTTAGGGTTAGGGTTAGGGTTAGGGTTAGGGTTAGGGTTAGGGTTAGGGTTAGGGTTAGGGTTAGGGTTAGGGTTAGGGTTAGGGTTAGGGTTAGGGTTAGGGTTAGGGTTAGGGTTAGGGTTAGGGTTAGGGTTAGGGTTAGGGTTAGGGTTAGGGTTAGGGTTAGGGTTAGGGTTAGGGTTAGGGTTAGGGTTAGGGTTAGGGTTAGGGTTAGGGTTAGGGTTAGGGTTAGGGTTAGGGTTAGGGTTAGGGTTAGGGTTAGGGTTAGGGTTAGGGTTAGGGTTAGGGTTAGGGTTAGGGTTAGGGTTAGGGTTAGGGTTAGGGTTAGGGTTAGGGTTAGGGTTAGGGTTAGGGTTAGGGTTAGGGTTAGGGTTAGGGTTAGGGTTAGGGTTAGGGTTAGGGTTAGGGTTAGGGTTAGGGTTAGGGTTAGGGTTAGGGTTAGGGTTAGGGTTAGGGTTAGGGTTAGGGTTAGGGTTAGGGTTAGGGTTAGGGTTAGGGTTAGGGTTAGGGTTAGGGTTAGGGTTAGGGTTAGGGTTAGGGTTAGGGTTAGGGTTAGGGTTAGGGTTAGGGTTAGGGTTAGGGTTAGGGTTAGGGTTAGGGTTAGGGTTAGGGTTAGGGTTAGGGTTAGGGTTAGGGTTAGGGTTAGGGTTAGGGTTAGGGTTAGGGTTAGGGTTAGGGTTAGGGTTAGGGTTAGGGTTAGGGTTAGGGTTAGGGTTAGGGTTAGGGTTAGGGTTAGGGTTAGGGTTAGGGTTAGGGTTAGGGTTAGGGTTAGGGTTAGGGTTAGGGTTAGGGTTAGGGTTAGGGTTAGGGTTAGGGTTAGGGTTAGGGTTAGGGTTAGGGTTAGGGTTAGGGTTAGGGTTAGGGTTAGGGTTAGGGTTAGGGTTAGGGTTAGGGTTAGGGTTAGGGTTAGGGTTAGGGTTAGGGTTAGGGTTAGGGTTAGGGTTAGGGTTAGGGTTAGGGTTAGGGTTAGGGTTAGGGTTAGGGTTAGGGTTAGGGTTAGGGTTAGGGTTAGGGTTAGGGTTAGGGTTAGGGTTAGGGTTAGGGTTAGGGTTAGGGTTAGGGTTAGGGTTAGGGTTAGGGTTAGGGTTAGGGTTAGGGTTAGGGTTAGGGTTAGGGTTAGGGTTAGGGTTAGGGTTAGGGTTAGGGTTAGGGTTAGGGTTAGGGTTAGGGTTAGGGTTAGGGTTAGGGTTAGGGTTAGGGTTAGGGTTAGGGTTAGGGTTAGGGTTAGGGTTAGGGTTAGGGTTAGGGTTAGGGTTAGGGTTAGGGTTAGGGTTAGGGTTAGGGTTAGGGTTAGGGTTAGGGTTAGGGTTAGGGTTAGGGTTAGGGTTAGGGTTAGGGTTAGGGTTAGGGTTAGGGTTAGGGTTAGGGTTAGGGTTAGGGTTAGGGTTAGGGTTAGGGTTAGGGTTAGGGTTAGGGTTAGGGTTAGGGTTAGGGTTAGGGTTAGGGTTAGGGTTAGGGTTAGGGTTAGGGTTAGGGTTAGGGTTAGGGTTAGGGTTAGGGTTAGGGTTAGGGTTAGGGTTAGGGTTAGGGTTAGGGTTAGGGTTAGGGTTAGGGTTAGGGTTAGGGTTAGGGTTAGGGTTAGGGTTAGGGTTAGGGTTAGGGTTAGGGTTAGGGTTAGGGTTAGGGTTAGGGTTAGGGTTAGGGTTAGGGTTAGGGTTAGGGTTAGGGTTAGGGTTAGGGTTAGGGTTAGGGTTAGGGTTAGGGTTAGGGTTAGGGTTAGGGTTAGGGTTAGGGTTAGGGTTAGGGTTAGGGTTAGGGTTAGGGTTAGGGTTAGGGTTAGGGTTAGGGTTAGGGTTAGGGTTAGGGTTAGGGTTAGGGTTAGGGTTAGGGTTAGGGTTAGGGTTAGGGTTAGGGTTAGGGTTAGGGTTAGGGTTAGGGTTAGGGTTAGGGTTAGGGTTAGGGTTAGGGTTAGGGTTAGGGTTAGGGTTAGGGTTAGGGTTAGGGTTAGGGTTAGGGTTAGGGTTAGGGTTAGGGTTAGGGTTAGGGTTAGGGTTAGGGTTAGGGTTAGGGTTAGGGTTAGGGTTAGGGTTAGGGTTAGGGTTAGGGTTAGGGTTAGGGTTAGGGTTAGGGTTAGGGTTAGGGTTAGGGTTAGGGTTAGGGTTAGGGTTAGGGTTAGGGTTAGGGTTAGGGTTAGGGTTAGGGTTAGGGTTAGGGTTAGGGTTAGGGTTAGGGTTAGGGTTAGGGTTAGGGTTAGGGTTAGGGTTAGGGTTAGGGTTAGGGTTAGGGTTAGGGTTAGGGTTAGGGTTAGGGTTAGGGTTAGGGTTAGGGTTAGGGTTAGGGTTAGGGTTAGGGTTAGGGTTAGGGTTAGGGTTAGGGTTAGGGTTAGGGTTAGGGTTAGGGTTAGGGTTAGGGTTAGGGTTAGGGTTAGGGTTAGGGTTAGGGTTAGGGTTAGGGTTAGGGTTAGGGTTAGGGTTAGGGTTAGGGTTAGGGTTAGGGTTAGGGTTAGGGTTAGGGTTAGGGTTAGGGTTAGGGTTAGGGTTAGGGTTAGGGTTAGGGTTAGGGTTAGGGTTAGGGTTAGGGTTAGGGTTAGGGTTAGGGTTAGGGTTAGGGTTAGGGTTAGGGTTAGGGTTAGGGTTAGGGTTAGGGTTAGGGTTAGGGTTAGGGTTAGGGTTAGGGTTAGGGTTAGGGTTAGGGTTAGGGTTAGGGTTAGGGTTAGGGTTAGGGTTAGGGTTAGGGTTAGGGTTAGGGTTAGGGTTAGGGTTAGGGTTAGGGTTAGGGTTAGGGTTAGGGTTAGGGTTAGGGTTAGGGTTAGGGTTAGGGTTAGGGTTAGGGTTAGGGTTAGGGTTAGGGTTAGGGTTAGGGTTAGGGTTAGGGTTAGGGTTAGGGTTAGGGTTAGGGTTAGGGTTAGGGTTAGGGTTAGGGTTAGGGTTAGGGTTAGGGTTAGGGTTAGGGTTAGGGTTAGGGTTAGGGTTAGGGTTAGGGTTAGGGTTAGGGTTAGGGTTAGGGTTAGGGTTAGGGTTAGGGTTAGGGTTAGGGTTAGGGTTAGGGTTAGGGTTAGGGTTAGGGTTAGGGTTAGGGTTAGGGTTAGGGTTAGGGTTAGGGTTAGGGTTAGGGTTAGGGTTAGGGTTAGGGTTAGGGTTAGGGTTAGGGTTAGGGTTAGGGTTAGGGTTAGGGTTAGGGTTAGGGTTAGGGTTAGGGTTAGGGTTAGGGTTAGGGTTAGGGTTAGGGTTAGGGTTAGGGTTAGGGTTAGGGTTAGGGTTAGGGTTAGGGTTAGGGTTAGGGTTAGGGTTAGGGTTAGGGTTAGGGTTAGGGTTAGGGTTAGGGTTAGGGTTAGGGTTAGGGTTAGGGTTAGGGTTAGGGTTAGGGTTAGGGTTAGGGTTAGGGTTAGGGTTAGGGTTAGGGTTAGGGTTAGGGTTAGGGTTAGGGTTAGGGTTAGGGTTAGGGTTAGGGTTAGGGTTAGGGTTAGGGTTAGGGTTAGGGTTAGGGTTAGGGTTAGGGTTAGGGTTAGGGTTAGGGTTAGGGTTAGGGTTAGGGTTAGGTTAGGGTTAGGGTTAGGGTTAGGGTTAGGGTTAGGGTTAGGGTTAGGGTTAGGGTTAGGGTTAGGGTTAGGGTTAGGGTTAGGGTTAGGGTTAGGGTTAGGGTTAGGGTTAGGGTTAGGGTTAGGGTTAGGGTTAGGGTTAGGTTAGGGTTAGGGTTAGGGTTAGGGTTAGGGTTAGGGTTAGGGTTAGGGTTAGGGTTAGGGTTAGGGTTAGGGTTAGGGTTAGGGTTAGGGTTAGGGTTAGGGTTAGGGTTAGGGTTAGGGTTAGGGTTAGGGTTAGGGTTAGGGTTAGGGTTAGGGTTAGGGTTAGGGTTAGGGTTAGGGTTAGGGTTAGGGTTAGGGTTAGGGTTAGGGTTAGGGTTAGGGTTAGGGTTAGGGTTAGGGTTAGGGTTAGGGTTAGGGTTAGGGTTAGGGTTAGGGTTAGGGTTAGGGTTAGGTTAGGGTTAGGGTTAGGGTTAGGGTTAGGGTTAGGGTTAGGGTTAGGGTTAGGGTTAGGGTTAGGGTTAGGGTTAGGGTTAGGGTTAGGGTTAGGGTTAGGGTTAGGGTTAGGGTTAGGGTTAGGGTTAGGGTTAGGGTTAGGGTTAGGGTTAGGGTTAGGGTTAGGGTTAGGGTTAGGGTTAGGGTTAGGGTTAGGGTTAGGGTTAGGGTTAGGGTTAGGGTTAGGGTTAGGGTTAGGGTTAGGGTTAGGGTTAGGGTTAGGGTTAGGGTTAGGGTTAGGGTTAGGGTTAGGGTTAGGGTTAGGGTTAGGGTTTGGGTTAGGGTTAGGGTTAGGGTTAGGGTTAGGGTTAGGGTTAGGGTTAGGGTTAGGGTTAGGGTTAGGGTTAGGGTTAGGGTTAGGGTTAGGGTTAGGGTTAGGGTTAGGGTTAGGGTTAGGGTTAGGGTTAGGGTTAGGTTAGGGTTAGGGTTAGGGTTAGGGTTAG